>NW_023994143.1:307500-355000 GCF_015586225.1 Lucilia sericata | reverse complement strand
CCCTATATGTTTTGAAATCTCCACCTTTATTTCTAGTTTATTTTTTTTCCTGTTGTGTTTTATTCTTTTTTTTTATTTTATTCAATTCCAAAGTGTGTGAAAATGTCATTTATTTCAATTTGATTTTAAAATTTATTTCTTTAAATGTCAACTTATTTTAATCGGCTAGATTAACAATTAAACAATAACAAATAATTAAGTTTTATTGTAGAGTTGGAAACATTTTTTCTATAAAAGAATACATTATTGTAATACTAATACTTACTCAACTACCTCTTTGTAAGCGAGCATAGTAAGCAGTAGGGTTTTATAGTTGAAACGAAAAGTCGAATTTTTTGCATTTAGTTGAAAGTCGACTTTTCGACTTTTTTCATTTAATTGAAAGTCGACTTTTAGACTTTTCAACTTTTAGTATTTTATAAATAGTCGACTTTTCGAGTTTTTCCGACTATTCTATTTTTCCGACTTTTTGACTATATTCGACTTCTTTCGACTTTTTTCGATTATTTTTGACTTTTTTCGACTTTTTCCGACTATTTTAGTTTTTTTACTTTTATCCACTTTTTTAAAAATTTCGACTATTTTTGACTTTTTTCTACCACTTTCGAGTTTTCGACTTTTTCCGACTTTTTCGACTTTTTCCGACTTTTTTCGACCTTTTTACGACTTTTCGACTTCTCGACTTTTTTCAACTTTTATTTACAAAGTCGACTTTTCGATTTTTTTCATAGACGACAGTCGAGTTAAGAAAAGATAAAAGTTACGGTGGAGGGCCGAAATAACCCAGTATCTCGAGTCACGTGTTGTCGTCATCCTGCAATCGTAAGTAAGAGACTACTATGGAAGTGGGTACCTTGGCCTCCCTGACGTACAATGCGTCAAGTGTACAGCATTCCATCGGCAAAAACATTGGGGTGAAAGAGAAGGATGTACTCGGATATGGCGCTAAGCTGCTTCAGCCTTTGAATATATGTAAGGGCTCCGACTATGATAATAACAAATGGTGAAAGAGGTGAGTGATAGCATCACTCACCTACACTACATCTTACTAAAATAAGACTTTCTGGAGCACAGAGGAGGAAGTTGAAAAAGATGCTTCAGGAAATCATAGTTAGTCAATTCCACGACACTCTAATGGAAAAATTGGACTCTCTCACAAGATCTAAGGCAAAGAGGATCAGGTCTCTCGAGGAGTTGACAACTAAGAATAAATCTAGGAAGAAAGAGAGCTCCCCGTCTTATAATGCACAGCCGAAGCCAACCGACACTTCACTCTAAGAAACCTCAAGTCAGAATCCTGCGAGTAAGGGAGACAACGCCAAGCCAGATATTCCGAAGACGACCACGTCGGCGATAGCATCCTCGAAGGTAATGGTATCTCAAAAGAAGCCCTGAGAAACGAGGAAGGAAAAGCTAGACAGTGGAAAAGACAGCCAAAGTTGCCAGAAATAGACACCGGAACGATTTCTGCTATGCAGTTTACGATGCCGGTTATCCGACAGGCAAAATTCCAATGGACCAATAGGGTATAATAGAAGACCTAGTCAACAATAATATAGTGGGCCGCGCAATCGCTTCGAAGATGTGTTTTGTATAAAAGTAGATACCAAAATTTCGGGCTGTACATGAACGTTAGAGGTATTCGTGCAAAATTTAAAGATTCTAGCTCTAATAGTTTCCAAAATATTTTTGTATTTAATTCATATGGGAGGTGCCACTCCCCCAAATGCAAGTCCGCCCACTTCTTTCATAAATACTCATATTGACACTAAAGTGGTTTCGACAAAATTTGTTTTTTTTTTTCTCAGATATACTAGTTTCCGGTTTTCTTTATTTGGGAGGTGCCACGCCCACTACATCTAGGCTACACATATATTTATGTGGATTTCAAAGATGTCCAAGCAAAATTTAAAGATTCTAGCTGTTGCACTTTCTGAGATATGTGACTTCCATTATTTATTTTGTATGTGGGCGTGGCACCTCGCCCACGTGAAATTTCGAAATAAAAAGTAGCCTATAGTTCCTTCCAGACATACAGGGAGACACTGAAAATTTCAGGACGGAATCGGTCCAGCCGTTTAGCAGTCTATAAAGTCCAAACTTACAAACACACTTTAATTTTTATATATAGATATTCTTTTAATTTCGTAAAATGACACATAATTTTTGAAACTACAAAAATTATTCTCGTCTTATTACTAACTTCGCTTATAACGACTAAATTTAACTTGTTATAAACGAGTTTGACTGTAAATTAAGTTAAATTAAAATAAAATTACTCGTGCGCAATTTTGGGATATGATTTATTCTTATATAAATTCAAAGCCTTAATTTTAATAGAAGACGCCACGCCCACTATGTAGACCCCGCTCATTAAAAAAAGAAATAAATGATTAATTAGTTATTTAATTCTAGCAATGTTTTTATACTGTCAGTTCAATATTTAACGAAATAGTCGATAATGGTAGGTACAACGCCCATTTTATGACCCCGCCCATTTTAATTTCAAATACACTTAATTATTATAGTATAATTATTACAAACATTTTCTTATTCTTATTGTTATGAAAGTTGCTAAAATTTCTTTATAACTATTTAACAAAACAAAGAAAAACGCCAATTTGGTTTCCATACAGAGTAATATCGTCTGATGTGAAGTGTTTTAAAAACAATTTTTTTATCTTCACACCCATTTGCAACACACCTACAATAATTGATGTTTTGTTGAAATGATATTGGGAAAATCCACAAAAAAATTTAGGATATAAAATGATATTAACAAAATATTTTGTTATAATTTCTTTAAATTATTTAAAGAAAAACCCAAAAGAAAATACAAAAAAATAAACACTTGTTCACCAGAGCATAAACTGAACTATTTTGATTAAGTTTATAACAATAACATATATTTTGTTTATAAACAATAGAAACATACATTTGAACATTGATACTTAAACAAAGCCCGGTAGTACTTGGGGTATAAGTTATACCTGAAAACTCATTAAACAAGTTATATGTAGTTTATTAAGTATCTAGTGTTTTAGTTGATGAAAGGTAATGCATAGTTTCACTCAATTTAGATTAATTTTATATTAGAACAGAAACAATGTTTAAAATAATTTCCAAATTTGTGGGTGGAAATATCACCTCAAATAACTGCCGGGTTAAATCGTACTTTTGTATTTTCCAAAGCCGTTAAATTTCAAAAACTTTGTATGTTTTACAAGTATGTGATAATAATTTTCTCATATTTATTTTGTACTTTTACTTTTGTTGGTTGTTTTTTTTATTTTCCATTTTTTTGTTTATGATAAATTTTTTAAATTTTGTAAAATTTTCAAAATAACATGTAAACATATGCGTACATGGTGTTTAAGTATACGATCAACTTAACTTCCACTGTAGAGTTTTGCCTTTATTTTTTTGTTTTTTTATAGCTTTTATTTTATAATGAAAAACTAAATACCTTTTAGATTTTTACGTAATTATTTATTATTTAATGAACTCATGCAAACATATATATACCTGTCGGTTTAATTAAATAGTTGGCTAAAGAATAATTTAGTAATATTGGTATTTTTGTAATTTGAAAATGAAATGTAAGAAATGAGTTTCATTACCCAAATCGATGTTTAACTTTTAATTTTTAAAATTAAAACATTTGGAATCAGATTTTTAACCATTTAGTAATTTTTAAAATTTTCTCAAACCTTAGTACGATTGAATTCCCATTGGCACTAGTTACCTAAGATATTTCCAGAATATATATAACGTATTTATACCAGACGGGGTAAAATGATTACTTAAAGTAATTCATTACTGGACTATTGCAATTATTGTCTTTACAATTGTAATGGGTAATTTACTATAATCAATTATAATTATTTATAATTGTAGTTGAAGTATTGTCAATTACAATTACTTGTAATTTATAATTGACAATAACCAAATATAATTACTTACAATTACAAATAATTGTAATTGGCAAAGTTCCAATTACAAGTAATGGCAATTGGTAAAGCTTCAATTGCAATTACTTCAAATGTAAGTAATTAAAAATGTTATCATTACTCCCCAAGCCTGATTTATACTATACTAGCTATACCCAGTGTGCTTAGCTAACCTAAAAGCAATATAAATAAAAATCTCTGACATATTTACTTTTCATGGGAGAAACCACTATCATTATACACATTTTTAACTTTGTATAAAAAGTATCACGACCATTATTTATGGTTCCTACATTCATTTTCTCAAATATTTATATGGATGTAAAATTTTTCCATATAAAATTTTTGTGTTCTATCTTTTATAGATTCCCAGATATACAAATTTTAGTTTTAATTGATATGGGAGGCCCGTTAATGCCAGTTCAAAATTTTTTTTCCAAATGCTCATAAAGAAATTCTAGCTGCAATGCTTTTCTAAACCTACGAATTTTTGGATTTAACTCATAAGGGAAGTGTCATGCTATTTTTACCCAAATGTTCACATGGATGAAAAGTTGTTCGTGCAAAATTTGAGGATTCTACCTCTAAAGACGTCTCACATAAATATTACCACTTCCCATATGGGAAGTGTCACACCTCTTATTTCTAGTCCTCCCATTTTTCCTTCAAATTGTTTATATGGATTTCAATGTTGCCCGTACAAACTTTTAGGATTCTAGCTCTTATACTTTCCCAGATATACGATTTTTTTTATTTTATTCATATGGGAGGTGCCACGCCCCTATTTCTAATCCGCCAATTTATTACCCAAATGTTCATATCGTAAATGTTTTATTACCGACATTCCCTTGGCCTAATTGACGTTTTCAATTTGCGAAGCTATTAGCAGTAAAAAATATAGTTTGTTGCAGGAAGTAAATTTTAAGAATTTCAATTCACTGTAGGAGGTCCCCCTCTATTTAAGAGCATTTGTAGTGTCCTATGGTAATGTTTCGTAGAATGAAAATTTCGGGATTCAATCGGCCCAATTTTGATTTTATTTGAAAACTTGATTTGTTGGTATTGCGAAATGGTCTGCCCGTTTTTGATTAATTTAGGCGCCACGCCTACTTTTTGAACTCGCCTATTCTTATAATTAGAACATATTACGGTAAACAGAAATATTTGAGATAATTTTATGGGTGTTATTTTAACATTTATTTGATAACAAAAAAGTTACTTTTTCAAGTAAAACGCCACACCCTTTTTTATTCCGCTTATTTTATTATATATATATGTAACTAAAGATTTAGTCAAAACGGTGAAAAACTGTTGAAAACATCTCTAGCAATGTTTAGATAATGTTAGTTCAATCTCTATCGAAATATTAGATAATGGGAAGTACAACGCCCACTTTATAAATCCGTCCACTTTAATTTCAAATACACTTCATATTATTATTATTATTGAAGTTGCTATAAAAATTTATTTAGAACTGTAAAATTTCGTTAAAAATATTTATAAATAGAAATTTAATTTCAATTTTAAAATTTTGCAAAATCTCAACGCATTTTCTTCTAAAAATAGTTTATTAACTAAAAAGTTTATACATTTTTAAAATACATTTGATACTTGTAGTTTGCGAATAAAAGAATAAAACTCCTTTTAACAATTATTTGCATTATTATTCAATAAGTTTTGAAATCACGAGAGGAAATTACCACAGAAAAACTATTTAAATATTTTAATTGCTGCATATAATTAAAATAAGTAAACCATCGATCTCATTGAATACTATATAGAAAAATATAGCAACAATAATTACAGACCTACTTAACAAGACAATTACTATTTAATTTATAATTATTTTTTATTCATTCATTCCATATAATATTGAATTGTCCAGCAATTACAACAAGGTTAAACAATTAAGATTACAAAATTATTTAAATACTTATTATTTATTATTTATTTATGAATCACACTATTATTAAAATGAATAATTTAAAATGTTTTGTTTATAATAAAATTATAGTTTAATGATCTTGTCATTGTTAGAGAAAACTTTCATTTTTTATTCACACTATTTCTCTAACTAATTTCTCATACTTGTGTCTGGTCTAAGTAATTTAACAAACAATTAATTAATTCACAAGAATTACATTTAATTTCTCATGTGTAGTATGTGGTTTTATTTTTATAAAATTTTGTTTTCTTTTAAACATTTTATGATTTCTAGTTTTGTGGTTAAAAGAAAATTTTTATTGTTTAACAGTGGCATTAGAGTAGAAAATATATTTTTAAATGTTTTTACTGTGTGATTAAGGTGTATTTACTGTAAAATAATTATTCAGCATTTATGTTTTCGCGAATAATTTTGTTTTCTCATTAGGTGAAACATAACAAATGTATTTTAAATAAAAAACATTTTGTTAAAGATTTTATGAGAAACATATTGGAGACCACCATTTTCAGACTGATCAGTATAACATAAAGGAGTTTGGAGTTACTTCAATAGAAGCAATGAATTTTCGATTCACATTCCTTGCTTTTGAAATCAGAAATCATTTTTATGATATTACTAGCCATACCCAGTTTGCTTTGCTACCCTAAGATATACCCAGATATACAATATTTACATATGGGAATTATTACAAGTTCGCTAATTTTTCCATTTTTAATGTAGCCTATGAAAAATGTGAATAATATAATAGTTTCTCAGATACATATATGAAATTTTGAATTTAATTTATATTTGAGGTGTCAAGCCCTCCCATTGAAAGTCTGCCTATTATACTCCAAATGTTCACATGAATGTCAAACTTTTAAGATTCTAGCTCTAACAGTATCTCAGATATTCGAATTTTTCGATTTAATTCATATGGGGGTTCCAAGCCCCCCTTCTCCCAGGACGAAAGTTCGCCCATTTTCCCCAAAATGTTCCGATGAATATTAAAGTTCTTCGTGCAAGATTTTAAGAATCTAGTTCTATCAGTTTCCCACATAAACGAATTTTTTTATTTAATTCATATGGGAGCTGCGGCTCCCCCATTGGTAGTCCGCCAATTTATTATTCAAAATGTTTACATGTTAAAGTTCTTCGTTCAAAATTTAAAGATTATAACTCTAATAGATGCCAAGATCAACGAATTTTTGTATTTAATTCATATGGGAGGTGCCACGCCCTCTGCTGCTAGTTCGCCCACTTTTTGTCCTTTATAATCATATTGACACTTAAGTGGCTCCGACAAAATTTGAGGACTTTGTTATATTTTCTCAGATATACTGATTTAAAATTTTCTTAATATGAAAGGTGCCACGCCTACTATAACAACTCCGCCAATTTTGTTCACAAATATTTATACCCTACACCACTATAGTAGGGAGCGTTTGTGCTGTTTTTTGTAACACCCAAACATATTGGTCCTACACCTTAATGTATACCAAACGGCTCAGAATCACTTTCTGAGGCGATTTAGCTATGACCGTCCGTTTTTTCAAGATACTCGCAATTTTCAAGATACTCTTTTTTTGAATGACATACTCTTCTTTTAAAGGACGAAACCCATATAAAATGGTTAAAATCGGTCCATTATTTCGCATAGCCCCATACAACCGGATCCCCCGAATAGGACTTTTGAGCTCTTAAATATGTTAAACTAGCTATACCCAGTGTGCTTTGCTACCCTAAAAGCAATATAAATAAAAAATCTTAATAATTTTGAAGATTCTAACTGTAATGTATTCCAGAGATGCATTTTTTCCGAACGTTAATTAAGATTTTAATGTAATCGATGACAAATTAAAAAGAAAAATCTAATATTTTCCCAGATATACGAAATTTTGTATTTAATTCATATAGGGGGTGCCAAGACCCCATTGAAAGTCCGCCCGTTATTCTCTAAATGTTCACATATGGGAACTCACAGATGAAAGTCTGCCCTTTTTTTCTCCAAAATGTTCATTTGTATAAAGTTCTTCTTGCAATATTTGAAGAATCTTGTTCTATTAGTTTCCCAGATAAGCGAAATTTTGTATTTAATTCATATGTGAGGTACCAAGCCCCCCATTGAAAGTCCGCCCGTTATTCTCTGAATGTTCAGATGAATATTTAAGTTCATAGTGCAAAATTTGAAGAATTAAGTTCTATTAGTTTCCCAGATAAACCAATTTTTGCATTTTATTAATAAGGGAGGTGCTGCTCCCATCATGGGTAGTCCGCCAATTTATTTCCCAAAATGTTTACATGGATGTTAAAGTTACTCGTGCAAATTTTTAATATTCTAACTATAATAGTTTCCAATATAAACGAATTTTTGTATTTAATTTATATGTTAGGTACCACGCCCCCTAATGCTAATCCGCCCACTTTTTGTCTTAAATAATTATATTGATACTAAAGTTGCTCCGACAAAATTTGAAGACTCTAACTATTATATTATCTCAGATATACTAATTTAATATTTTCTTAATATGGGCGTGGTACATCGCCCACATGAAATTTCAGCATAAAAAATAGCCTTTCAGTCATACAGGAAGAAACTGTGAAAATTTCAGGAAAATCGGTCCAGCCGTTTAGCAGTCCATAAAGCACAAACAAACAAACATACATACAAACACACTTTCATTTTTATATATGTTAAATGTTCTTGTTCCACTCCAAAAATCTACAAAACTTAGTTTTATATAGGTTTTATATAAGTCTTAATCATACTGCTGATTTTCGTAATGATCGGGCCTCATTCTTTCAGACATGCAGGAAGACACTGTTAATTTCCGATGCCGTGTTGTGAAGTTTAAAGTATTCCAAACAGAGTGTCCTGTATCAATCGATACTAACAGTAGTCGGACATGGTATGATCTGGACAATAAATCTGTTACGGATTGATTAATATGTCAGGATGTCCTGTCTATTAATCAAATAAAATAATATGTGGGAATTTCTGCAATTTCTTCTAAATAGTCTTATGAGAAACTTTATACACCTGTGAAACCAACATAGAGTGTCTACTATATATTTATTACTGATAATTGTCAACTAAACCATAAATTAAAATCTTTTACCTCAACTCCCTCAAATAAATTATAGACAATTAAATTATAAAATAAAAGTAATTAATACTCCTACACATTAAATAATAAAAAAAATAAATGTTGTAATATATTTTGAAAATAAATATGTATAACGTCACATTATTACGAGTTGTTGCCAAAACAAACAAAAAAAATCCGATATAAGAAAGTGATATATGGTGACTTACTTACAAACATATTTTAAATTAAAATTCCAAACGTCATCTAAAGAAACCGACCAAAAACTAACAAGTCAACGAACGTTATACTGACATACATTTCGAAAAGACTTTTCGCAAAAGTGGAGGCATGAAAAAGATATATGGAGTAAAGTGAAATAAATCATATTTCTATTCACAACTTATTAAAGAAAAGGGTGCATTGAATGACAATAACAAGCAACATGTTGTCTATGCTGATGATGACGACGACGACGACGATGATAACTTCCCATGCGTATCTACTGTGTTCAGCCTTTCAACAATTTCTATTACTAACTCACTCTATATTTATTTTTTTAATTTAATTGTTGCAAATATTTATATAAAAACATACGGACAGACAGACCTAGGGTTTGATATACCCATATACATATGTATGTATTTGTGAGCATATATAAATATAGGTATGTGGCAAGTTGTATGATATAAAAAATATAAACAACAACAGCAACAAATACCATGATGATGTCATCATACTAGTAACAACAAAAATAATGTAATAATTATAATTTAAACAGAAAAAAAAATAGATTGAATTACAACAAATAAATTATGTTATAGAAAGAAACTGATATCAGTTCAAAAAGAAGAGATTTCAATAGTAGAATGTAAATGAAACTGAATTCTTCAAATTCCCATAACTGTGAGTTACGTTTTCTTTTTTTTTTCACGCCTATTGAGTTTGTTGCAACTTGTTGCAGATTAATTTGCGTAAAAGTTATGTATAAAAAGTGTTGTAATAGCTGTCAACAATACCAGAGAGAGCAAGAAGTGTTATGACTTAAATAATGCTGTCCAGTGATGACCATTTCTTTGCTGAACTGATTTCAAAAAAGGTCTAGCTGTTATACCCTTTACCTTCCCAAGAAGGGTAAATATAAGTTTGTCATTCCTTTTGTAATTTCCAAAATATAAATTGTATCCTTATAAATAGCGGAGTCGATTAAGCTATGTCCGTCTGTCTGTCTGTTCAATTTTCTGAAGATCCTAGATATCTGTGTCATCCCTCAATAATTCTGTCAGACATGCTTTTGAGAAGTTTCCTGTTTAAAATCAGTAAAATCCGTCAATAAACAACGGAAATATAAGCAAAAATCCGAGACTACCTCTTAGAAATTCATTAAAAAGAGAAAATTTTTTGCATACTTTGATAAAAAACTTAATTCTTACGTATGTATTTGTTATAGTTTACTATTTGTTCTTAATATCTATCATATTTTATCAAGTACACTTGTCAATTACAAATTAATATCTTTAATTCTAAAAAGTATCTACAATTTTATTATTGTTCTTTGTCTTTGTTTGTCTTTTATAAAGGTATTTAGTAAATAGTTGGCTTAATACCTTGAACAAAACAAATTGTCAACAAATAAAACTAATGTTTAGAAAACCACCAAGCCACCATCTATTTTCATGGTTACTGAGGATTTTTGTCAGAGTTAAATGTCACCAATAAAAAAAATTTTAACATTGTAATTTAATTCTTTAAGAAAAAAAAAATTAAAGTAATATTCACAATAAAAGAAACAACATGTCATTAAAAATACTTTTAACATTTAGTTGTTAATTTAGTTTTGATATTATTTATTTTAATTGTTTTTAAAAGTTGTTTTTTGGATGGATAGACTTTTTATGGCATTTTAAGATCTTGTCATCCTAAAATTAGTATAAAGTTTGGAAAAACTTATTTTAGACCCTAGATTGGACTATAGACTAGACTATAGACTAGACTATAGACTAGACTGTAGACTAGACTGTAGACTAGACTGTAGACTAGACTGTAGACTAGACTATAGACTAGACTATAGACTAGACTAAACTAGACTAAACTAAACTATACTAAACTAGACTAAACTAGACTAAACTAGACTAGACTATAGACTAGACTATAGACTAGACTATAGACTAGACTATAGACTAGACTATAGACTAGACTATAGACTAGACTATAGACTAGACTATAGACTAGACTATAGACTAGACTATAGACTAGACTATAGACTAGACTATAGACTAGACTATAGACTAGACTATAGACTAGACTATAGACTATAGACTAGACTATAGACTAGACTATAGACTAGACTATAGACTAGACTATAGACTAGACTATAGACTAGACTATAGACTAGACTATAGACTAGACTATAGACTAGACTATAGACTAGACTATAGACTAGACTATAGACTAGACTATAGACTAGACTATAGACTAGACTATAGACTAGACTATAGACTAGACTATAGACTAGACTATAGACTAGACTATAGACTAGACTATAGACTAGACTATAGACTAGACTATAGACTAGACTATAGACTAGACTATAGACTAGACTATAGACTAGACTATAGACTAGACTATAGACTAGACTATAGACTAGACTATAGACTAGACTATAGACTAGACTATAGACTAGACTATAGACTAGACTATAGACTAGACTATAGACTAGACTATAGACTAGACTATAGACTAGACTATAGACTAGACTATAGACTAGACTATAGACTAGACTATAGACTAGACTATAGACTAGACTATAGACTAGACTATAGACTAGACTATAGACTAGACTATAGACTAGACTATAGACTAGACTATAGACTAGACTATAGACTAGACTATAGACTAGACTATAGACTAGACTATAGACTAGACTATAGACTAGACTATAGACTAGACTATAGACTAGACTATAGACTAGACTATAGACTAGACTATAGACTAGACTATAGACTAGACTATAGACTAGACTATAGACTAGACTATAGACTAGACTATAGACTAGACTATAGACTAGACTATAGACTAGACTATAGACTAGACTATAGACTAGACTATAGACTAGACTATAGACTAGACTATAGACTAGACTATAGACTAGACTATAGACTAGACTATAGACTAGACTATAGACTAGACTATAGACTAGACTATAGACTAGACTATAGACTAGACTATAGACTAGACTATAGACTAGACTATAGACTAGACTATAGACTAGACTATAGACTAGACTATAGACTAGACTATAGACTAGACTATAGACTAGACTATAGACTAGACTATAGACTAGACTATAGACTAGACTATAGACTAGACTATAGACTAGACTATAGACTAGACTATAGACTAGACTATAGACTAGACTATAGACTAGACTATAGACTAGACTATAGACTAGACTATAGACTAGACTATAGACTAGACTATAGACTAGACTATAGACTAGACTATAGACTAGACTATAGACTAGACTGACTAGACTATAGACTAGACTATAGACTAGACTATAGACTAGACTATAGACTAGACTATAGACTAGACTATAGACTAGACTATAGACTAGACTATAGACTAGACTATAGACTAGACTATAGACTAGACTATAGACTAGACTATAGACTAGACTATAGACTAGACTATAGACTAGACTTAGACTAGACTATAGACTAGACTATAGACTAGACTATAGACTAGACTATAGACTAGACTATAGACTAGACTATAGACTAGACTATAGGCTAGACTATAGACTAGACTATAGACTAGACTATAGACTAGACTATAGACTAGACTATAGACTACTAGACTAGACTATAGACTAGACTATAAACTAGACTATAGACTAGACTATAAACTAGACTATAGACTAGACTATAAACTAGACTATAGACTAGACTATACATTAGACTTTAGACTAGACTATACATTAGACTTTAGACTAGACTATATACTAGACTATAGACTAGACTGAAATGAAGACTAGACTATAGTCTAGACTATAGAGTAGACTATAGACTAGGCTATAGATTAGATTAAAGATTTTTCATTTGGAAAGAAACCATTTTATTTAATTTGATGTATATAACTATTAAAGAGAAGTGTTAATAAGCTTAACTAATTTGACTTAATAATTTGTAATATGTCGAAATGAATTAGTATTTTCTTTAATTTACCAATTTTCTGTTGTAAAATTCCACATAACAAAACTAATTTCATACATAAAGCACATTCTAATGACACTTTCTCTTAAGGAGATTTAAAACTAAATATTCAAAATATTTCAGACTTTCACACTTACCATATCACCTACAACATACTCGTATTTGTTATATAATTATCGGATTAAATTAATGACAATGCGCATGCCCGCCTATTTCACTCTTGGCGCAATTCCAGTTGCCACCATAATAAGAAAGTTGTTGTTGCTGTTTATTTCATTTCTTTTCACTTGTGCAATTAACATTGATCTTGAAATCAAATGAAGAAAAGAAACCAAAAACAAAAAAAAAAAAACTTGGAGCAATATTTCGCAAAAGAAACATGAAAGAAAAATAGTTGTTTGCAACATTATTTGAGGCAATAAGCAACCAAAGTATGTTTGGTAAAAGACAAGCTTTTCTTTTAAGATAATAAACATTTTGTTATAGTTTTTCAAGTTGTCAAGCTGGTTGGGTGTTGGCAAAAAAAAAAAAAACATTCATTAAGAAAATTTCATTTAAAAAACAGGTCTAATACGAAAATGAAAAGTTTTAGAAAAGCCAAAGTAAAAGTATAACACAACTAGTTACACTTGTAAGCAATAAATCAAAGTTACCAAATAAAGTAACAACGAAATACATATGTTAATGTTAGTGTTAACGTCTTCTCCAATGGCTAACGGCCATCGTTATACATAATAATGACAAGGTAGTTTGTTCAACTCAAACCAGAAAAAGAGACTTACTGAATCCTGAGAATGTATGTTTTTTTTTTTAAATAATACAAAATAAAATGTCTTTTATTGAAAAGTGGTTTTCAAATACTTAATCAAATGTTAACAGCAATTATTAATTAATTGGGTTTGTAAGTGAATTTAACTGCTGCCAAAAACAGTTACAGTCAAACACTCGCAAATGAATTTAAATGCAAAGAAAATTAGTAATAAATTGTTAATTTAACTTGTTTAACACATAGTTTGACCAAAAAGCTAAAGACTTACTCGTTAATACTAGGATTATATAGCTGTAAAGAAAATCATGAATGTTTTAATATAATTTGAAGAAAAATAAAAACAAAACCAGCAAACTCAAGTCATTGACATTCAAATTGAATTCATAAGCAAAACTATTTGAAATGCGAGAAAAAAATAGTTGATCACCAAAGGAAAAATAATATAAATTTTTAAAGAAAATTCAATGGACTTAGCAAATATAGTATTTGGTGTGTTGTGTTTTGGGTGATCATCAGTTGTCATTTTGCTTTTTGATTTAAAAAATCAGTTATAACAAAGTGGGGTTGCCTTTAAAACCATATAAATGAAAAGACCACTTCACGATTTAAAGGATTCTAGCTTTAATAGTTTTTCTGATAAGTGATTCTTCATATTAAGTAACTGCAAGTTGAACGATTTTTCCCAAACGTTAATATTCTTACAAAATTTTAGGATTCTACTGCTAATAGTTTACCAGATATACGAATTTTTATATCTAATTGATATGGGAGATGCCACGCCTCTATTGCAAGTTCACCGTATTCTGCCAAACGTTCATATAGATTGTAATTGTACCATGCAAACAAAATTTAAAAATTCTATCTCTAATAGTTTCTAATATATACGAATTACCATATTAAATTGCTATGAGGGGTGCCTATCCCCCAATGGAAGCCCGTTTTTTTTTCTCCAAGCGTGCATATGGATTTCAAAAGTTGTTAGTGCAAAATTTTAAGATTCTACTTCTTATAGTATCTCAGATATAAAAGATTTTGTATTTAATTCCTCCCATTACCACGCCCACAATTGCAAGTACGCCCATTTTTTGTGTTAAATATTAACATTGATACATAAGTGACATTTGAGGGCCACTCTAGGCAGCAAACGGGAAAACACTGAAAATTTCCCTAAAATCGGTCCAGCCGTTTAGCAGTCTATAAAGTCCAAACAAACAAACACACATTAATTTGTTTAGTTTACTAGAAGATCTCTTATATTATCTGGTCTTTCTCTTTGACCTAGGAAAAATTTTATAAAGAAGTACTTCTAGAACGAGTGCAAGCAGTTCAAATTCAGAACCCGTTCATTGGAACATTGTTGCGAATCTAAAGAGTTTTTCAAGAACTAGTTCCTTTATACTAATTATGTATTGATACTACACTAGTTCAATGGAACACATCTTCTAAATATGGGTACTGAACTGGTTCCAGAACCGTTTCAAAGAATCGGAGTCGACGCTTCCTCAGAACAAGTTCCGACGGTGACAATTTCGAAAAAAAATCATTGGTCTTAACTCCAAACTGGGAGGAGTACAGGTTAAAAAAATGCGTTCTAGAACTAGTTTTGCAAATAAAACAAATTTTTCAGGGAAATGTTAATAATTCTTTAACAGTTTCTCAGATTCTTATTAAGAATCTGATCATAGAATAGAAAAACCTGATGTGATGGGGACATCAGGTTTTTCTAGGTATTGTAGCCCAATGAATAATCTTTATAAATAACGTTGTCCTTGCGAAAAACAATCTTTAAGACACGATACACGGTAATCCTAATTTCCGAATCCAGATTCAGTGGATTATAGAAATGTGATGCCCTGTGTAATTTAAAAATTCAATGCAGCCTGAATGTGCTATAAAAGACAAAAATGTTAAAAAAAAAACATTACTTGCAATAAAAAAATGGATCCATTACGGTAAAAAAAGCGTAAGAGGTAGTATTTGAAGCCCAAGCAGCCATTCGAATCTCCATGAATGGCCAGATATCCATTCGTGGGACCAAAAATCTCATATCTATTATGAGATAACGAAATCTGTTCAAATCATCGTTTAAGCATTGGCCGAAAAACGCTTAGAAGTTATTTTTTGACTCAAGATATGCGATCGGTTGCATGATACAATATCATAAAAAACTACCAGACCTTGCCCGTTTCACTATTATATGTTTCGATTATCTCTAAACGCTCTCTTTCTCTCTGTGTTCTTGAAAGTTGAGAACATTCTGTAATAATTTCTCTGTTAAATGAAAATTGTCGATTATTTCTCTATTTTGAGAAAATTTTTTATAAATCTTATAATTTTGATCGTATAGTCAAACTTTTGCTAGCAACGATCGCAGTTAACTAAAAATTTACATTAAATTGAAAGTAAAACTTTTTCTTTTTGGAAACTATTATACATAATGTCCACAAAAACAGCAATCTGGTTTTTTGTCTGGAAAGAAAATTTCTGTAAAACCCAAAAATAAATAAAATAATATAATTATGATCATTTTATTAAATGTTTTTGCCAAGATGATTTATTAGTATTCATTGCATCGACCGCTATGTTTGAAGTGATCAGTCAATTGTCTCACTATGTTTATATCGATGTTCCGTTGAACGTGGTCAAACATCTTATGATTATGATCAATGGTAAATATTTGTGCAAAAATAGCTACACACCAAACAAAGTTGACTCCTCTTTTTAATAAATTAACAAAAAAAAAAAAAAAAAAAAAAAACATAAAAATTACGATCGTTTGCTGTTATCAAGTGTTCAACTTTTGCTTTTTCTTGGCAATTTTATTGTAAATTTTTATTATCTTAAATTTTTTATATAAAAAAAAGTATATATACTTTTTTGTTTTCATATTTACATCAATTTTTTTTATTACCGGAAAATATCATAAAAGAAATAACAAAACAAATTTGCAATAATAATAATGATTACTTTCTCAGTTTACACTTGGACAGAATTTTTATGGGAATAAAAGCAAAAGTGTTTTAAAAAACATAAACTAAAAAATGTTTAAAAATTGCTGCTTTTAAAATTTGTAAATATTTTCGTACTATTATTTTAAATGCTATTGTAGCAAAATTCCTATTTAACTGCTATATATGTTTCACTATTCATTCTTTACCACCATGCTAAAGGTCAATTGGTCGATATTTATTGCATCAGTTTTTCTACATTTAGTTGTTTTGTATTGAACTTTTACTTACATTTATAATTCCGGTCTACAAAAACAATCGCATGTTTCTTGTTAAAAAGCAGCCTAAGGTGCAAAAAATCCCAGTTATAAATTGTTTTTATTTTTAGTTAAAATTAACAAGCAATACACACAAAGAAATTACAAAATCTGCTCTAGATTTTGACAGATCCTTGAGGCAATTAAACCGCAATAAAAATGGACTTTTGCAAAATGCGATTAAAACCAAAACAACAAAAACCTCTAACAAATGAAACAACAAAAGTTATAAAAAAACAACAGTTACCGTACGATATCAATTTGTTGCTTTTATTATTATTGTTGTGTTGCAGTAGTTGAGACCGTTACAAATGAAAATCCAATAGGGTTAAAAAAAAAATTTATAAAAACTTTGATTTGGTTTCTTTTGCTTTATTCTTTCATTTTGTTTCATTCTCTCATTTTCCATGATTCAAAAACAGATTTAAATAGAATTAAAATGGTTTAATTGTTTTCAGTTTGTTGAATGAAAAGAGAGAAAAAATAGTCTGGTCTATATAGATATTGCTTTATATTACCTGTAATCTCTTAAATTCAATAGTCTCCTTTATATACTAGTCTATAGTTCATACTAACTATTCTCCCAATCTAATCACTAGTCTCGACTATATTCTATTCTAGTATTTGATATAATCTACTTCATTCTATAGTCTCGACTGTAATCTGGTCTACAGTCACGTGTATAGTCCCAGATGTACTCTAGTCCAAAGTCTCAGATATAATCTGGTCGAACTATAGCCTAGTCTAGTCTAAAGTCTCAACTATAGTCAAATATATAGTTTTAAATGTAGTCTAATATATATATATAGTTTAACCTATATTATAGTCTATAGTTTAGTCGAGTCGAGTTCATAGTCTAGTCCATAATCTAGTCTAAAGTCTAGTCTATGGTCTATTCTATAGTATAGTCTCTAAACTAGTTTATAGTCCGTTCCACTTTATGATGTAGCCTATCTTTAGTTTAGTCTATAATCAAGTCTATAGTCTATTCTTGTATTTACTATATTCTGCTCTATTCTAGTCTAAAATATATTTATGTCTCAATTATAGTAGAATATAGTCTATTCTATAGTACTGTATATAGTCTAGCCTATAGTCTAGTCTATAGTCTAGCCAATAGTCTAGTCTATAGTCTAGTCTATAGTCTAGTCTATAGTCTAGCCTATAGTCTAGTCTATAGTCTAGCCTATAGTCTAGTCTATAGTCTAGCCTATAGTCTAGTCTATAGTCTAGCCTATTTTCTAGTCTATAGTCTAGTCTATAGTCTATTATATAGTCTAGTCTATAGTCTAGTCTATAGTCTAGTCTATACTCTAGTCTATAATCTAGTCTATAGTCTAGTCTATACTCTAGTCTATAGTCTAGTCTATACTCTAGTCTATAGTCTAGTCTATTCTATAGTCAAGTCTATAGTCTATTCTATAGACTAGTCTATATTCTAGTCTAGTCTATAGTCTGGTCTATAGTCTATTCTATAGTCTAGTCTATAATCTACTACATAGTCTAGTCTATAGTCTATTATATAGTATAGTCTATAGTCTATTATATAGTCTAGTCTATAGTACATTATATAGTGTAGTCTACAGTCTAGTCTATAGTATATTCTATCTATAGTCTTGTTTATAGTCTAGTCTATAGTCTAGTCTATAGTCTAGTCTATAGTCTAGTCTATAGTCTAGTCAATAGGCTAGTCAATAGTCTAGTCTATAGTCTAGTCTATGGTCTAGTCTATAGTCTATTCTATAGTCTAGTCTATAGTCTATTCTATAATATAGTCTATAGTATAGTCTAGTCTAATCTATAGTCTAGTCTATAGTCTATAGTCTAGTCTATAGTCTAGTCTATAGTCTTGTCTATAGTCTAGTCTATAGTCTTGCCTATAGTCTAGTCTATAGTCTAGTCTATAGTCTAGTCAATAGGCTAGTCAATAGTCTAGTCTATAGTCTAGTCTATGGTCTAGTCTATAGTCTATTCTATAGTCTAGTCTATAGTCTATTCTATAATATAGTCTATAGTATAGTCTAGTCTAATCTATAGTCTAGTCTATAGTATAGTCTAGTCTATAGTCTGGTTTATAGTCTAGTCTATAGTCTGGTTTATAGTCTAGTCTATACTCTGGTCTATAGTCTATTCTGTATTCTATTCTATAGTCTAGGCTATAGTATATTCTTTAATCTAGTCTATAGTCTAGTCTATAGTCTAGTCTATAGTCTAGTCTATAGTCTAGTCTATAGTCTAGTCTATAGTCTAGTCTATAGTCTAGTCTATAGTCTAGTCTATAGTCTAGTCTATAGTCTAGTCTATAGTCTAGTCAATAGTCTAGTCTATAGTCTAGTCTATAGTCTAGTCTATAGTCTAGTCTATAGTCTAGTCTATAGTCTAGTCTATAGTCTAGTCTATAGTCTAGTCTATAGTCTAGTCTATAGTCTAGTCTATAGTCTAGTCTATAGTCTAGTCTATAGTCTAGTCTATAGTCTAGTCTATAGTCTAGTCTATAGTCTAGTCTATAGTCTAGTCTATAGTCTAGTCTATAGCCTAGTCTATAGTCTAGTCTATAGTCTAGTCTATAGTCTAGTCTATAGTCTAGTCTATAGTCTAGTCTATAGTCTAGTCTATAGTCTAGTCTATAGTCTAGTCTATAGTCTAGTCTATAGTCTAGTCTATAGTCTAGTCTATAGTCTAGTCTATAGTCTAGTCTATAGTCTAGTCTATAGTCTAGTCTATAGTCTAGTCTATAGTCTAGTCTATAGTCTAGTCTATAGTCTAGTCTATAGTCTAGTCTATAGTCTAGTCTATAGTCTAGTCTATAGTCTAGTCTATAGTCTAGTCTATAGTCTAGTCTATAGTCTAGTCTATAGTCTAGTCTATAGTCTAGTCTATAGTCTAGTCTATAGTCTAGTCTATAGTCTAGTCTATAGTCTAGTCTATAGTCTAGTCTATAGTCTAGTCTATAGTCTAGTCTATAGTCTAGTCTATAGTCTATAGTCTAGTCTATAGTCTAGTCTATAGTCTAGTCTATAGTCTAGTCTATAGTCTAGTCTATAGTCTAGTCTATAGTCTAGTCTATAGTCTAGTCTATAGTCTAGTCTATAGTCTAGTCTATAGTCTAGTCTAGTCTATAGTCTAGTCTATAGTCTAGTCTATAGTCTAGTCTATAATAGTCTAGTCTATAGTATAGTCTATAGTCTAGTCTATAGTGTAGTCTATAGTCTAGTCTATGGTCTAGTCTGTAGTCTAGTCTATAGTCTAGTCTGTAGTCTAGTCTAAAGTCTAGTCTATAGTCTGATTTATAGTGTTGTCTATAGTCTATTCTATAGTCTGGTCTATAGTCTAGTCTATAGTCTAGTCTATAGTCTAGTCTATAGTCTAGTCTATAGTCTAGTCTATAGTCTAGTCTATAGTCTAGTCTATAGTCTAGTCTATAGTCTAGTCTATAGTCTAGTCTATAGTCTAGTCTATAGTCTAGCCTATAGTCTAGTCTATAGTCTAGTCTATAGTCTAGTCTATAGTCTATTCTATAGTCTAGTTTATAGTCCATTCTATAGTCTAGTCTATAATCTTGTCTATAATCTAGTCTATAGTCTAGTCAATAGTCTAGTCGATAGTCTAGTCTATAGTCTAGTCTATAGTCTAGTCTATAGTCTAGTCTATAGTATAGTCTATAGTATAGTCTATAAAATAACTACTCATAGAATACTTTATACCTAAAAGTACAAGCCAATAAATTTTCAAGTCTCTGGGAGTGACATGAAAATATGTAAGTTGTTGTTTTAGTGTTAAAATCAAAATTCTTTACAAAACAATTTTATGGTGAAAATGTCTATATTGTGTTTAGTTTTGAGCGATTTTCTGTGTGTGATAGATAAAAACACCTTAAAACGAATGTTGTTAAAAGAAAAGAACGGTTTTGTATGCCGTCTGTAAATACAATTTAATGTTCAAGATTCCTTATAAGTAAATATAGTTTTGGTCACACAGGATTTTTTATAATTTTTTAAGGCCTCATTTTTCAATGTGTTTTTCAAATTTTTTACCAACAATTCCAGTTTTTTTTTTTATTTATTATAAAAAATGGCAACAATTTTAAACTTGTAGTTGTTGTTTTTTGTAACCATTACAGGTGCGAAATTAATTATTTATTACAAAATTTTAGGAAATTAAAAAAAATAATTGTTTTTAAAATAAAACAGAATAAAATATATAATCCAATAAAAAAGCAGAAAGAGAAACATGGTAGGTAGATATTCTTTAGGAAACGACTATAACTAAAAAATGATTTTTTTATTTTTAAATTCTTTTGTCATATTTCAACAAATTAAATGATAGTTCTCTTTTAACTAATCAATTGGGATTAATTTTTTTAAAACAAATGATTTAGATAAAATATATTTTTTTAATATGGCCAAAATAATTACATAATTAGAATTGAATTGTAACTAGTTAATAAATTTCAAATTAATTAAAGAAATTTAATTGCTCATTATTATTTATTATGTTGTTTTGTTTAACAATTAATAAACATTACTTTTTACACACCTTAAACTTAATTTAAACTTTCAAATGCATTTAAAAACTTTTTGCCAAATTAATTAAGAGCAAATACAATTTAATGGAAAAATTTTAAATCGCAAAAATAAAATCAATTTTAGAGTTTAAATAAATAATGATCATAAAATTAACTGGTTTTCTTTGAGATGAAATGTCCTTCAAAATTACGAAATAAATTAGTTGAAAAATAACAAACATCGTCTGCGTTGTAGTATGAATGCAGACGCAACGACATCAATGTAAAACATGCTACGTTCAAGTTGAAAACTATGGTAAATTTTTACAGGGTGTCAAAGAATTATTAAGACAAAGAGAATTTTATGTAATAGTTATTACATCATAAAAAAATTTACGATGCTTAGAGTCTTCAGTAAAGTTACCAAAGACATCCTTACCCGGGCCGTGATCAACATAAGATTGATAGTTCTTAGGAATTGTTGCCAATTTGACGTTTTTCCCTTTCAATCTGCCCTTAAGCGTGAATTTTTAACCAGCGTTTGGAGATTTCACAAATCATAGTTTATAGTCTGAGTTAGCGTATATTTTAGTCTGGTCTATAGTCTAGTCTATAGTCTATTGTCTAGTCTATTGTCTAGTCTATAGTCTAGTCTATAGTCCAGTCTATAGTCCAGTCTATAGTCTAGTCTATAGTCCAGTCTAAAGTCCAGTCTACAGTTCAGTCTATAGTATAGTCTATAGTCTAATCTATTGCCATGTCTATAGTCTAATCTATAGTCTAGTCTGTAGTCTAGTCTATTGTCTAGTCTGTAGTCTAATCTATAGTCTAATCTATAGTCTAATCTATAGTCTAGTCTGTAGTCTAGTCTATTGTCTAGTCTGTAGTCTAGTCAGTAGTCTAGTCTATTGTCTAGTCTATAGTCTAGTCTATAGTCTAGTCTATAGTCTAGCCTACAGTCTAGTCTATAGTCAAGTCTATAGTCTAGTCTAGTTTATAGTTTAGTCTAGTCTATAGTCTAGTCTATAGTCTAGTCTATAGTCCAGTCTATAGTCAAGTCTATAGTCCAGTGTATAGTCCAGTCTATAGTCCAGTCTATAGTCTAGTCTATAGTCCAGTCTAAAGTCCAGTCTACAGTCCAGTCTATAGTCTAGTCTATAGTCTAGTCTATAGTCTAGTCTATTGTCTAGTCTGTAGTCTAGTCAGTAGTCTAGTCTATTGTCTAGTCTATAGTCTAGTCTATAGTCTAGTCTATAGTCTAGCCTACAGTCTAGTCTATAGTCAAGTCTATAGTCTGGTCTATAGTCTAGTCTAGTTTATAGTTTAGTCTAGTCTATAGTCTAGTCTATAGTCTAGTCTATAGTCCAGTCTATAGTCAAGTCTATAGTCCAGTGTATAGTCCAGTCTATAGTCCAGTCTATAGTCTAGTCTATAGTCCAGTTTAAAGTCCAGTCTACAGTCCAGTCTATAGTCTAGTCTATAGTCTAGTCTATAGTCTAGTCTATAGTCTAGTCTATAGTCTAGTCTATAGTCTAGTCTATAGTCTAGTCTATAGTCTAGTCTATAGTCCAGTCTATAGTCCAGTGTATAGTCCAGTCTATAGTCCAGTCTATAGTCTAGTCTATAGTCCAGTCTAAAGTCCAGTCTACAGTCCAGTCTATAGTCTAGTCTATAGTCTAGTCTATAGTCTAGTCTATAGTCTAGTCTGTAGTCTAGTCTATAGTCTACCCTATAGCCTAATCTATAGTCCAGTCTATGGTACAGTTTATAGTTTAGTCTATTGTCTAGTCTATGGTTTAGGCTATAGTCTAGTTTATAGTCCATTCTATAGTCCAGTCTATAGTCCAGACTAATCTATAGTCTAGTCTTTTGTCTAGTCTTTAGTCTTGTCTATAGTCTAGTCTATAGTCTACTTTTTAGTGTAGTCTATAGTACAGTCTGGAACCAAAATCTGATTGTTCTTATAATCTGGCTAGAACAATCATGCTGAAATCTATTTAGTAAACTTAAGGTAAGGGCGCAAACGATATTTCGGAAGGAAGGATTTATGTGGATAAGATAAAATCTAGGACCGATTTAGCTTTTTTCTATTGTTATGCTCGGATAGACATCACTAAGTATAGACTCCGAAATGAATTGCGAAACAAAGGTTACGGATTCTTATTTTTGGGTATTTTATCCCCCTGTAAGTGTGTGCAATAAGCAATACATCGGCATAAATTTGCAATTAAACCACTTATTTGCTTAATTTGTGTATATCAGTTGTATAGTAAATATTACCTTTTGTCTGCCATTATAATCTTTGGTTTAATATAAAGATTTAAACATTTAATTTTTTTTGTATATTTCAAAATTGCATAATACATTTTTATAATAATAATCGTAGTAAATAAATTGTAAAAATAAATAATAAGATGTTTTTGTTGCACTTACCGAATGCCAACACCAAACAAAACCAATTGACCGCAGCCATATTTGATTATTGTGAATAAGAGTGTTTGGATGTGTGTGGCCAATTGCGGTTATTTTTTTACTTTGCTTTTGTTTTCTTTTCTAATTCTGCTTCTTAGTTATAAGAGCAATTATGCGTCTGTTGCTGTTGTTGCTATTACAAATGCAGTGTTACCAATAATTGCAAAAGCACTAAGTTGTTGAATTGTGTTTTGTTTTTGTTGTTTATTTTGTGGTCAAATCCCTATTAAGTTTTTGTAATTTTCTTTTAAATTAAAATAGTTTTCATTATGTATTTTCTTTTTTTTTTTTTGCTTTGTAATAAATAATAGTTTGGTTGGTTAATTTAATATTAAATGATATTTGTATTTAAAATAAAACATCATTGTTAAGCTAAAATTGCACTAAAATTATAAGAAAAATTCACTTATAAATTGTTAAGGCTTTATTTTTTATAAATTTATAACAAATTTATATTGTTATTATCTTATTTAGTTTATCTTTAGCACGTTTTTTTTAATTTATAATTTATTTGATGTTTTATTTTGTTTCTTCAAAGTTGTAGTATTTTTTTGTTAACTTAATATTTCTTTGTTTAAAATCTTGTATTATTAATATTCATGAAGTTTGTGTTTAATTCATTTAATTTTATTTGTTTAAAATTTTTATGTTTCTTGTTTTGGGATAGAATTTATTTAATTTTTTTAAGAATTTGGGTTTTTTAGAAAGTGAACTTTTTCTTTAATTTTTTGTTGTTTATTTATTTATGTTATTTATATAAGCCAATAACAATACAGTTAAAAACTCAAATATATTGTTAATAAAATATATTGAAAAACTAGTTTTCTATTGGAATTCCATTCAAATAAATTAAAAAAGAAACATCTTTATCTCAAAACAAGCTACTGACAAGTTTGTTAGCGTAAAACAAGTGTAATTCAAAATAACAATTAAACTTAAATTCATTAAATTGATAAGAACTGTTTAAGTAATTTGAACTACTTGTGGTTCAGATGAGCCAATTTTGAAAAGATAAATATTGTTTCATCTATATTCTTTAACAAACATGTTCTTTTGACAGTTATCGATTTATTATTATGTTTAGTTTAATATTTGATAAATGAATTTTATGTTAATTTTTTTCTTTTTTTTTTTTCTTTTAAATTAATTTTCTAACATAATCTTGTTTAAACAATAAAGTTTAGGCTACTACAAAAATGACCTCAATATTTGATAGTTTTAAAAATGTCTCAAATCTATCACTTTATAAAACAGAATTTATCGAGTTTGTAAAAAGAAAATTTAAGTAAAATATTTCTATAAAGTTCTATGATCGAAAAAATATTATGAATAGAAAATCAATTGAATATTTTAAAGAGAAAAAAACTCGGCAATGACTTGTACTTATACAACCTCTTACTTTTCAAAGACTACTACACACCTTCTACATTACATTTAAGTACTCATAATGACTTACGTAAAATCAGATTCATAAGTACTTTAATTTGAATTTTGCTGTTTTATTTGATCGCGTGCTATTAAATAATGAGTTGAAATTCTAATGAATAAGTAGTGAAAAGTGGCTTTTTGACTCATTACTTTTCAATGCAAGTTTTTGCTGGGGAGTTTATACGGCAGTTTATATAAATATAAAGTCAAACTCGTTTATAACGAATCCGGTTATAACGAATTCTCAGTTATTACGAACTATTTCTCCTGTCCCGACATTTTGATAACTATTTTCAGCCAAAATAATATAATATATATAATTAGGCATATAATCTGGACCATAACCAGACTTATAATTTGATCAATAGACTAATCCATAGTCTAATATATAGTCTAGTCAATGGCTAATCCATAGTCTAGTCCAACGGTTCCCAAAAGGGGGTCTGCGGACCCCTAGTGGTCCGTAGCAAAATCCTAGGGGGTCCGCGAAGACGAACGAAAAAAATCATGAATAAAAAATATTCTCTATATGTTACAAAATATTAAAAATATCTCCAAATTTTTCATAAATACTAAAATACACAATTTTTATTCAATAATCCCAGATTTGTTGGTGACTCTTTGAATTTTATTGTTTCGGTCGTTTATCAAAATGAAGCTAGGCGCTACAAATTTATTGTTTCACTTTTATAAAGTAAAGTATTACGTGACTTGTAATTTTTATAAATATATATGTATCGAAATAAATGTTTTTATAGCAGATGGATAATGATTTGCCTTAGAATTAAATACTGATACTGGTATCCCGGAATATGAAGTTAGGTCACATTTCATAATATTTTTTTAAATTGCAAGCAAAAGTGTTAATCTAGTTAATTTTAAATATAAATATTCCATTCCAACGTGATACACAGATTTTAACTTCATTTTGTTGTCCAATATTATTAAATCAACATCAGAAAATTCATAGCGTTTTGCGTAAATAGTCAAAACCACGCAGTAAAATAATTCTTAGGTATTTTAAAATTCAAATTTAAGATCCAAATTCACAGTACATTTGCAAAGAGTTCAGGTCATATTTTATGTGGGTAACGCATTCCGCAACAACATCGAAGAAGTCTAACTTTCACATATTTTCCCGAAAACTTAGCTTACATACTCAGCTCACTCCTATGCAATCGCAAAAAAATTTAGAAACATGACTCTTTAAGCACATGTCGACAATACTTGTTAAAGAAACCTTTTCTCTACCTTGACGAGAAATGAACATGAAAGCTCTCACGATCATAAAATTAAACATCATGTTAGAAGTCATTCTATATTTAAAACCATGAAATTGAAAACATCTCCGAAATACTAAATGTTCTCAATGTACGGGAATATTTTATAGGGTTTATGGACCAGGACTAAGACAATTTTCGGACGAACAATTACACAGTGATACAGCAAAAAAATGCAGGGGTTCTCATATACCAATTCCATTTCGTTATAGTCCATAGAGTAGGAATTTATTTTTAATTTTTCCCGATCACTTCGTTTAGTTCCTTTTTAAGAGCAAAAGTTGTGAAAAAGAGCTATTTTTGAAGTTTTAACTTTAAAAAAAATATTTCCAAAATTTATGATTAATGTCTTGGTTATGGCCATTTAAGTAAAAAAACTAACACTTTTTTTACAATTTTTAATTTTCATACTGCTCTACGTTGGCCATGAAGCAGTAACTTTAGCTTTTATTACATTTGAAAAAAGGCACATTAAGTTGGGTTTCCAATAATGGTCAATTTATGATAATCGATGAAAAAGGTTATGAGTTGTGCTAAGTTTTATAAAAATATAGCATATTTCTTCCATACAAAAACGTTCATGTTTCTGGTTTTCTTTGTAACAAGTTTAAAAAATGTTTATAAACATTTTTATACAAAAATTAATTTGTATGGAGAAAACCAAAAATTCGAGAAACATGCTATTAGAAAAATTGGCATAAATCATCCAGTTTTTCATAGATTTTTATGAAATAACAAGTTTTAGAAACCTTCCTTTATGTGATTCTTCAGGAAAGTAATAAAAGATGAACTCACTGCCTCATGGTCAAAGTAGAGCATGATGAAAATGAAAATTTTTTAAAAAAGTGTGAGTTTTTTTACTTAAACGACCGTAACTCAGACATTTGACCATAAATTTTGGATTTCTTTTTTTGGATTAAAAGACACTTGTATCATTGTATCGGATTTGAAAATCGGATGAAAACTACTAAACTTATGATTTTTCAAATTTAAAACTTCAAAAATGGCTCTTTTTCGCATCTTTTGCTCTTAAAAAGTAAGTTAACGAAGTGATAGGGGAAAACTAAAAATATATTCGTACTCTATGGACTATAACGAAATAGAATTGGTATATGAGAACGCCTGCATTTTATTTTTCTTCACTTTTGTAGCACAGTGTTATTTATAACAATAATATATCAAAATATGTATGGGGGTCCGTGAAATTAAATAAATTCCTCAAGGGGTCCGCGAAGTAAAAAATGGTGGGAACCGCTGGTCTAGTCTATAGTTTATTCTATAATCTAGTCTATAGTCTAGTTTATAGATTAGTCTATAGTCTAGTTTATAGATTAGTCTATAGTCTAGTTTATAGATTAGTCTATAGTCTAGTCCATAGTCTAGTCAGTAGTCTAGTTCATAGTCTAGTCTATAGTCTAGTCTAGTCTATAGTCTAGTCTAGTCTAGTCTATAGTCTAGTCTAGTCTATAGTCTAGTTCTAGTCATTAGTCTATCTCGTCTATAGTCTAGTGTCTATGTCTAGTCTATAGTCTAGTCTATAGTCTAGTCTGCTAGTCTAGTCTGTAGTCTAGTCTGTAGTATAGGTCCTATAGTCTAGTCTATAGTCTAGTCTATAGTCTAGTCTATAGTCTAGTCTATCGTCTAGTCTATAGTCTAGTCTATAGTCTCGTCTATAGTCTAGTTCTATAGTTCTTAGTGGCTATAGTCTAGTCTATAGTCTAGTCTATAGTCTAGTCTATTAGTCTAGTCTATAGTCTAGTCTATAGTCTTAGTCTATAGTCTAGTCTATAGTCTAAGTTCTATAGTCTAGTCTATAGTCTAGGTTCTATAGTCTAGGTCTATAGTCTAGTCTATTAGTCTAGTCTATAGTCTAGTCTATAGTCTAGTCTATAGTCTAGTCTATAGTCTAGTCTATAGTCTAGTCTATAGTCTAGTCTATAGTCTAGTCTCTAGTCTAGTCTATAGTCTAGTCTATAGTCTAGTCTATAGTCTAGTCTATAGTCTAGTCTATAGTCTAGTCTATAGTCTAGTCTATAGTCTAGTCTATAGTCTAGTCTATAGTCTAGTCTATAGTCTAGTCTATAGTCTAGTCTATAGTCTAGTCTATAGTCTAGTCTATAGTCTAGTCTATAGTCTAGTCTATAGTCTAGTCTATAGTCTAGTCTATAGTCTAGTCTATAGTCTAGTCTAGTCTAGTCTATACTCTAGTCTATAGTCTAGTCTATACTCTAGTCTATAGTCTAGTCTATACTCTAGTCTATAGTCTAGTCTATACTCTCTATACTCTAGTCTATAGTTTATTCTATAATCTAGTCTATAGTCTAGTTTATAGATTAGTCTATAGTCTAGTTTATAGATTAGTCTATAGTCTAGTTTATAGATTAGTCTATAGTCTAGTCCATAGTCTAGTCAGTAGTCTAGTTCATAGTCTAGTCTATAGTCTAGTCTAGTCTATAGTCTAGTCTAGTCTAGTCTATAGTCTAGTCTAGTCTATAGTCTAGTCTAGTCATTAGTCTATCTCGTCTATAGTCTAGTCTATAGTCTAGTCTATAGTCTAGTCTATAGTCTAGTCTGTAGTCTAGTCTGTAGTCTAGTCTGTAGTCTAGTCTATAGTCTAGTCTATAGTCTAGTCTATAGTCTAGTCTATAGTCTAGTCTATAGTCTAGTCTATAGTCTAGTCTATAGTCTAGTCTATAGTCTAGTCTATAGTCTAGTCTATAGTCTAGTCTATAGTCTAGTCTATAGTCTAGTCTATAGTCTAGTCTATAGTCTAGTCTATAGTCTAGTCTATAGTCTAGTCTATAGTCTAGTCTATAGTCTAGTCTATAGTCTAGTCTATAGTCTAGTCTATAGTCTAGTCTATAGTCTAGTCTATAGTCTAGTCTATAGTCTAGTCTATAGTCTAGTCTATAGTCTAGTCTATAGTCTAGTCTATAGTCTAGTCTATAGTCTAGTCTATAGTCTAGTCTATAGTCTAGTCTATAGTCTAGTCTATAGTCTAGTCTATAGTCTAGTCTATACTCTAGTCTATAGTCTAGTCTATACTCTAGTCTATAGTCTAGTCTATACTCTAGTCTATAGTCTAGTCTATACTCTAGTCTATACTCTAGTCTATAGTCTAGTCTATAGTCTAGTCTATAGTATAGTTTATAGTCTAGTCTATACTCCAGTCTATACTCTAGTCTAACGTCTAGTCAATAGTCTAAACTATAGTCTAGTCTATAGTCTAGTCTATAGTCTAGTCTATAGTCTAGTCTATAGTCTAGTCTATAGTCTAGTCTATAGTCTAGTCTATAGTCTAGTCTATAGTCTAGTCTATTGTCTAGTCTATAGTCTAGTCTATAGTCTGATATACGAAAACTGAACCCATCTTATTACGAACTTCGCTTATATAGAACAAATTTGACTGGTCCCCAAGAGTTCGTTATGAACGGGTTTGACTGTATAATGATTCTATCAATAGATTTCTTTTGAAATGATATTAATATTATTCTCGATCATTTTGTTTAAGTAGCAAAACAGTTCCAAAAATTTCTAAAAATATAAATTTACCAACAATTTTTGGAAATTTATCAACAAATAAAAAATTTATCGATCTATAACTATAAATAGAAATTTTGATAAAAAATTCTTAAAATTTTACAAAAAATTTTTCTTTTGAAAAAATAAAATATTTATTTAATTTTTTTTTATAACTGGTCTATAAAAATATCATTTTGCGGAAAAATGTTATAAGTGGAGAATTTTATATTGTTTTGTTCTTTCTTTTAATTTATTTTTGTCGATAATTTTTTCGAAAATATTTTCAATAAATCATTGTTTAAATTCACCATTAAAAGCATTATTTTGTTAATTTTTTTTTTTATTCCATTTAATAAATATTTCTTTAATTAATTTTTCTCATTGTTATAACAACAATATATTTCTTTTATATTTTCTAAATTCACCACACTAACAATTTCACTATTTTATGGAAAACATTATTGAAAATCACTCATTTGTATAGAATTTCTAAAATCGATATATACGCGCTTGAAACTTTAATTTAACGATTTAAACAACTCAACGTACGGCCAAAGACTGACGTTCAAACAAAAGTGTTTGATAAATTTTAATGCGCTCAAGACTCTAGACAAAATACATATAAAGAAATCTTGGCTTAAACCTGACTGCAATGTTGGAGTTGGCAATAAACAAAAGTGATTGTTAAACAAAAAGTAAATCTTTTGTTTAATAATAAAAAAAAACAGTTTGTGGTAAGAAAAGAGAAACTTTTAAATGAAACTGGTTCAAAAATTCAAAGATCTCTGAAGTATGAACTGCCTTATCGGCTTTAAGTTACCAAGTGATCACTTTAATACTCTCTTTTCTTATAAAAAAAGCCGGCTTAATGCTCTGTTTACATTTATTTTACAACACGTGTTAAAGTTTTTGTTTACGTTTTATATGAGCAATTTTGTGGAGAGGATAAGGTAAGTTAGAGCAAAACAGCAAAAACTATTGTTTACAAATGTTTTTGTATTGTCTTAGGTCATGTCAAAATTGTATTAATGTTTTTTTTTTTTTTTTGCTAGTTTCTAGACTTTGTTTTTTCATCTTTATTATTTGCTTTTTATTTTGGCAATACAATTTGTTAGTCTTCTCCATATTGTAGTTTTTTAATGAAGACATTAACTGACAACTATCTGTCAGTAGTTCATTATTACTTTTACGCTTGTATTTGTTTTAACTGAAATGATGTGTTGTTGTCATTATCATCATTATTATGCTCATGTTTGGTAGTTTATTTTTTTTTTTGTTATAAATCTATCTATCGGTTCTCTTTACAGGTACTAATTTGGCAAATGTTTCTGTTGACATTTTGTTATTGTTAACAAACAATAAATGAAATATACAAAACTTAATTATTACATTACTAATGATGATTTTGCCATTAAATTGAAGTTAAAAGTGATTTTAATCCAAGAACATTAGTTTCATTGTTATGTTTAATTATTGATTGCTACTTTGTTGTTTTTATTTGTGTTTTTTCTTCTACTAACCTTGTTATAGACACGGTTTTTCATATAATTAATTTTAATAGATTTACTTTATTAAAGAAAAACTTACATACATACATATAAAACAATCAAGTTAGAAGTTTAAGCTTAACATTGTCAAATTAAAACCAAACATCGTCGTTTTACAAACGCCCCCCATTCTTAAGGTGACAATTGTAGATTTTTTATACCCTACACCACTTTAGTGGGGAGGGTATATTGGATTTGTGCTGATGTTTGTAACATACAAAATATTCGTCCTAGACCCACCTTAAAGTATACCAATCGACTTAGAATCGTTTTCTGAGTCGATTAAGCTATGTCCGTCCGTCCGTCCGTCTGGCTGGCTGTCCATGTAAACCTTGTGCGCAAGGTACAGGTCGCAATTTTCAAGATAATTGGATGAAATTTGGCACACACGTTTTATTTTATCCAAGGACGAAGCCTATTGAAAATGGTTAAAATCGGTCCATTATTTCACCTAGCCCCCATAGAACAGAACCCCCCGGTTCTGAGCTCATAATTATGTTAAATATACAGATATATCGATAAAATACGGCACAACTAAGTTTTATAGAAGTCTTGATGACCCTGCTAAATTTCATAAAGATCGGGCCCCATTTGACCCTAGCTCCCATACAAAGTCCCCTTCAGAAAATTACTTGAATGTCCCAAATTAACTTATAAACACAAATATCGCGATGAAATTCAGCACAATAAAATATTATGTAAATATAAATATATTCACAAAATTTTATCGGGCTTGGTCCATATTTGCCCCTAGCCCCCATATAAAGCCTCTTTCAGAAAATTAGTTTTTCATCCATAAATTGCTTAAATGCTTTATTATGAAAAAGAAATCACATTTAATATTCATAACTGGTGTAGGGTATCATATGGTCGGCCACGCCCGACTACACTTTCTTACTTGTTTTAATACATGTATATTGTTTTTTTACAAATGGAAGCTTAGAATTAAGATAATTAAAAAAATTTAATAAAACAATCGAACATTATACTTTCAATTCAATTAGAGTTCTTTCAGTTTCCCCAGACATGAAATTTTCTTTAAAGAAAATATTTGTTAAAAATTTTTATTAAAAAGACAAAATTTATCTAATAGTTTCCCAGATATACGAAATTTTGTTTTTAATTCATATGGGCGGTGCCAAGCCCCCCATTGAAAGTCCTCCCGTTATTCTATAAAAGTTTACATGAACAGATATACGAATTTTTCTACTTAATTCATATGGGGACTCCGAGCCACCCCAGATGAAAGTCCGCTCTTTTTCCTCCCAAAATGTTGAGATGAATATTAAAGTTCTTCGCCCAAAATTTTAGGATTATAACTGTAATAGTTTCCAAGATAAACGAATTTTTGTATTTAATTCATATGGGATGTGCCACGCCCCCTAATGATAGTCCGCCTACTTTGTGTACCTAATAATCATATTGACACTAAAATGGCTCCTACAAAATTTGAGGACTCTAACTGTTATATTATCTCAAATAGAGTAATTAATTATTTTCATAATATGGACGTGGCTTCTCGGCCATACTCTTTAAAGTGAAAATTCAGCAACATATTTATCGAAACTTTTTATTAGAAGACAAAAAAAATTTATTGAAAGTAGAGAAAACTTATCGAAAGATTTCGCTAAATAGTAAATCTATTACAAGTTTTCTCTAAATGGGAAATTTATTAAAAATTTTCTAAAATTTTCTTTAAAAAGAAAATTTATCAAAAAATTTGTATAAAAAGAAAATTTATGTGAAATTTTCAACAAAAAGATGAAATTTATCGAAATATTTCATTAAAAGTTTTCTTCAAATAGGAAATTAATCTAAAGTTTTCGAAAGAGAGGAAATTTAAAAAAAAGAAAATTTATAAAAAAAAAATATGATAAATTTTAATTAAAAAGAGAAAATGTATGTAAAGTTTTTATTAAAAGGCAAAATGTATTAAAAGTAGACAAAATTTATCGAAAGTTTTCTTTAAATAGGAAATTTATCACAAATTTTTAAATAGGAAATTTTTTGAAAATTTTCTAAAAACAGCAAAATTATGGAATATTTTCTTTAAAATTTAAAATTTTCGAATATTTTTTTTATGGAAATGTATGGGAAATTTTTCATTAAAAAGATGTAAGTTATCGAAACTTAACAGAGAAAATATATTGAACAATTTTACTGAAAGTAGAGAACATCTATCGAAAGATTTCTATAAATAGGAAATTTTACACAAGTTTTCTGCAAATAGGAAGTTAATTGAAAAGTTTCTAAAAAAGGAAGTTATCAAAAACATTTTTTTAATTTAAAATTAATCGAAAACATTTTTGGAACTTTTTATTAAAAGACAAAATTTATAGAAAAATTGTACTGAAAGTACAGAAAATAGAAATAATTTTCTAAAAAAAAGGATAATTTTTCGAAAATTTTCTATAAAAAGAAAATTTATCGACAATTTTCTATTAAAAGATAAAATTTATCGAATATTTATCGAAAATTTTTTAAAAATGAAAATTTATTGAAAATATTTTCGAAACTTTTTATTGAAAGACAAAATTTATTGAAAAATTGTACTGAAAGTACAGAAAATAGAAATATTTAAAAAAAAGGAAAATTTATCGAAAATTTTCTATTAAAAGAGAAAATTTATCGAACATTTTCTTTGAAAGTTTAATATTTACGAAAAATTTCTGTGAAAAGATTAATCGGAAATTTTATATGAAAAGAAAATTTATTAATAGAAATATTAAAAAAAGGGAAATTTATCGAAAATTTTCTATTAAAAGAGAAAATTTATCGAACATTTCCTTTGAAAGTTTAATATTTACGAAAATTTTCTGTGAAAAGATTAATCAAAAATTTTATATGAAAAGAAAATTTATGGAACTTTTTTTATGAAAGAGAAAATTTATTGAAAATTTTCTGTGAAAAGAAATTTTTCGTACATTTTCTATAAAAAGAGAAAATTTATCGAATATTTTCTTTTAAAATTTAAAATTTATGGAAAATTTCATATGAAAAGAAAAAAAGTTATCGAAAATTTCCTTTGAAAAGAGAATAATTATTGAAAATTTCCTGTGAGAAGTGAAAATTATCGAAAATGTTTTGAAAAAACATTGAAAAGAAAATTTATCGAGCATTTTCTTTGAAAACAGGAAATTTATCGAAATTTTTCTATGAAAAGAAAATTTATCGAACATTTTCTATGAAAAGAGAAAATTTATCGAAAATTTTCTATTAAAAGAATATTTATCGGAAATTTTTAATGAACAGAGAAAATTTATCGAATATTTTCTATTAAAAGTGAAAATTTTCTATGAAAAGTGAAAATTTATGGAAAATTTTCTATGAAAATAGAATATTATTCGAAAAGTTTTATATGAAAAGAAAATATTTATCGAAAATTTTCTGTGAAAAGTGAATATTAATCGAAAATTTTATATGGAAACAGAAAATTAATTGAAAATTTTCTATGAAAAGTGAAAATTTTCTATGAAACGAGAATATTAATCGAAAATTTTCTATGAAAAGAGAATATTTATCGAAAATTTTCTGTCAAAAGTGAAAGTTAATCGAAAATTTTTTATCAAAAGTGAAAATTTTCTAATGAAACGAGAAAATCTATTGAAAATTTTCTATGAAAAAAGAAAATTTATGGAAAATTATCTATGGAAAGAGAAAGTTAATCGAAAATTTTCTATGAAAAGAGAATATTTATCGAAAATTTTCTGTTAAAAGTGAATATTAATCGAATATTTTCTATGAAAAGTGAAAATTTATCGAACATTTTCTATTGACCGAAAATTTTTTGCAAAAGGAAAATTTTCTATAACGAAAACTTTTATAAATTGATATTTTATCAAAAGTTGGTTATAAACGGAGAATTTGTTTTTCGCTCGTTTGCGTAGTTTGTTTATCATGCTAAAAGTACAACATAAAACAAAAACATTAACCAAAACGCCCCTTATATCTCAAACATACCCACCCAAAAGTTAGACGTTTAAATAGAAATGAAGGCTTAAATGATTAAAAACTGAAACAAGTTTATTCACACGTTTTACATTGAACATTACAGATAGTTTACAGGTGGCTTGACTTGTATTGTAAAAGGTAAAAAATAAATATTTTATAAGTGGTTAGCTTAGTTGCTTGGTGTTTTCTTCTTTTGATGAAAACAAAAATTTTAATAAAAAAAAGTGAAATAATCAAAGTTGGAAAACAATTTCTTTAATGAGTCTCATGTTGAGGTTTTGGGCGTAGAAAAAAAAAATATGATTGTTATCGTTTTTGCCTCTGCTTTCAGTTAAGAGTATGATTAGATAATTAAAAAGTAATAAATTTAAAGGAAAAGAAATCAACTAATAAATAGATGTTTTATGCTAATTAAATAAATGAACAATTGATTATAATGTTTGTGTTTTTGCTACATATGGCTTTAATGATTATAATTAACCTTTTTCTTGATTTAAAATTAATGAAGAGTTTTTTTCTGTGATGATAAATGTTTTAAGATAAATAAAACCACTTTGAGAGGTGAGATAGATGATCGATTATGATAAAAATTATTTATAAATAATGGATTTTTTTATTTTGTATATTTGCAAGTCGTGAAATAAAAGTTTGAAAATTATTTTAAAATTATAAAAAATTTGTAATTGCAAATTGTTTACAATTTGTTTATTAACGTTGGTATGGTTTTATAGTTGAAACGAAAAGTCGACTTTTCGACTTTTTTCATTTAGTTAAAAATCGACTTTTCGACTTTTTGCATTTTATGAAAAGTCGATTTTTCGACTTTTTTCATTTAATTAAAAGTCGACTTCTAGACTTTTCGACTATAAGTATTTTATAAATAGTCGACTTTTCGATTTTTTTCGACTTTTTGACTTTTTCCGACTTTTCGATTTTTTTCGACTATTTTTGATTTTTTTCGAGTTTTTCCGACTATTTTAGAGTTTTTGACATTTTTTCCACTTTTTTAAAATTTTGGTCTACATTTGACTTTTTTCTACAATTTTCGAGTTTTCGACTTTTCGACTTTTTTCGACTTTCTTCGACTTTATTCGATTTTCAGACTTTTTTCGACTTTTATTAACAAAGTCGACTTTTCGACTTTTTTCACAAACGATAGTCGAGTTATCGACTTTTTTGGAACAAAATAGTCGACTTCGACTTTTCGACTTTTTTCGACAAAAAGTAGATTGTTCGATTATTCGAAAGTCGATTTATAGAACCCTAAACGTTGGTGTTTATTTTTAACCTTTTTTGAAAATTTTTTGTCGAAATTATGACATTTTTGTAACCTTCACAATCAATCCTTTAAGTATTTAATAACTTGTTTATTAATTTTTAATTATTATTAAATTTTAAATATCAGCATTATTAAAACAGCCTTCAAAAATTCCTGATTTTCTTGTCTTTTAAGGTCTACACTTAAGTCAGTTTTGTTAACCCAATTTAACATGTTAAACTTTTTTATGTTAAAACAAACTTGTAAGTCAAATGTTAATAAATTTACACGTTGTAAATTTTTTTAGTTCATGTTTCTTTTATTTGTTTATATTGTTTAAAAACTACTATAAACATTTTAGTTGGTTTAATTTTTTTTGTGCAAATTTACCCCATACTAGCCTAGTATTCCTTTCACATTTTTGGTTTATATTTTAGTTTTTTCTTGAAAGAAGTAACAAACCGTCCAATATGTTTGCTCATATTTTGTTTAACGTTTTTTAACAAAACGAAACAATTGCATTTAGTGTTTATTATTTTTTTTTCTTCTACTTCTCCTTAATTTTTGCAACAATTAACGCTTTTTTAAAAAAAAAAACTTGTACTCTGTTGGTTGCGAATCAAAAAAAAAAAAAAAATGTTTATTGATTATAATGTATGTAGCAGCCATTGAACACTTTCAGTAATCCACTGGAAGCTAAATAAAAATTAAATTTTTGTTTTTTGGTATATAATTGTTAAATAATAATCATTATGTGCAAGTTGCAGAGATTTAAAGGAATTGATTTTAAATAAATTGAATGTTTTTGTTTTTACTGAATTTTCTTGTGCAATTTTTGTTTAAAGATAATTTTTAATAAAATTTCTGTTTAGAGATAACTAGATATACCCAGTGTGCTTTGCTACCCTAAAAACCCACTTACACATGAAGATTCTAGCTTCTCAGGTATACAAATTTTTCTATATAATTCATATGGGGGTTCCAAGCCACCCCCTAATGAAAGTCCGCTTTTTTTTCCCAAAATGTTCAGATGAATATGAAAGTCCTTTTTGTAAAATTTTAGGAATCTAGTTCTATTAGTTTCTTAGATAAAATATTTTGTTGTATTTAATTCATATGAGAAGTGCCGCTCCCCCCATTGGTAGTCCGCCAATTTATTACCCAAAATATTAACATGGATGCTAAAGTTCTTCATGCATAATTTGAAGCTTTTAACTCTAATAGTTTCCAAGATAAACGAATTTGTGTATTTAATTAATATATGGGAGGTGCCACGCCCCCTGCTACTAGTCCGTCCATTTTTTATCCTATCTAATCATATTGAGACTTATGTGGCTCCGCCCAAATTTGAGGGCTCTAACTGTTACATTTTCCGAGATATACAGAGATAATATTTACTTAATATGTAAGGTGCCACGCCCACTATAGTCGTTCCGCCCATTTTGTCCAAAAATATTCTTATGGATGTTAAAGTTGACCGTGCAAAATTTGAGGACTCTAATTGTATCAGTTTCCATGATATATGACTTTTAATAGTTATTTAATAAGTAGGCGTGGCACTTCGCCTACTTGAAATTTTAAAATAAAAAGTATCCTATAGTTTAGCCGTCTATGGACTTCAAACTAACAAACAAACCCACAAACAAATAAACACACATTCATTTTTATATAAATTTGTCATTCTACAATATAATTTTTGTGGATCCTTATAGATAGCTGAGTCGTTTAAAGCTATGTCCGTCCGTCTGTCCCTCCGTCTGTCTGTGGAAATCAATTTTCTGAAGACCTCAGATATCTTTGCCATCTAAATATTCAATAATTCCAGCTGACATGCTTTCGAGAAGTTTCCTATTTAAAATCAGCAAAATCGGTCCATAAATAACGGAGATATGAGCAAAAATCCGAAACAACATCTGAAAATTTCATCAAAAAATACAATTTATTGCAAGCTTTGACAAAAAAGCAACAACAACCCAGCAAAATCTTTACTTACCCGGTAAGTAGGCAAGTAATATTGGAGCAAAGTGTGAGTACTTTCTTTTTGGGTGAATAACGACTTATTTTTGTTTAACGATGACCAAAAAATAACTAGTTACAAATGCGCTTATCCGACTTTTCCGGATTTAAAACCGGCTTTACAGTTATGCTCCATTAACAAGTTATCGTGCTATTTAGAACAGTTTTAACACAAAAATACAAATCAATATTTCTACAAGAATCTTCTAATATCGACTAGGTTTAAAACCATTAACTAATTCCTTATTAGACATACGCTCTATACATCTGGCTACAAATCCTATTTTTTATTAATAAAGACCACTCATTACCAAGTAATGTGTGAAATAACTACATTACCTACAATACTCATCACCAAATTTTGAAAATATTTTACTGGGAAAAAACAATGTTTTGGATTTCTTTTATGTTTTTACTTCGTTTGTCACACTCTTTTAAGACTCTGTTTCATTGATAGTAAAAATTATATACAACAAAATGTTGCTATTTTTATAGAAGTTGTAACATTTTGTGCAACATACATCTACTGCTTAAAAATATATGTATCTAAATACCCAGCAAAAACTTAAATTAAGAAGTAACGAGTTTAAAAGTTCAAAAAGCCTCTCTTCACTACTCATTCATTAGAATTTAAAACATGATTAAGTTATCACGCTCGCTTACAAATAATTACAAAAATAAGTACTTATAAATAGGTTGTAAAAATTTTGTTTTATATTGCTCACAAAAAATTACTCACACAAAATACGAACCTGGGCCTCTTGTTCGTTAGTGCTGTAAGTCATAAATAGAACACTTAAAAGTAATGCAGACAGTATGTAGTAGTCATTGAAAAGTAAGTAATTGTATAAGAACTTACAAACCATTACCGAGTTTTTGCTGGGTATATATGGAAAGTAAGCAAAATTTCAATTGTTTAGTTATTTACAGCAATTAGTTGTTAAATACAAACATTTTCTCAATTATTAAAACAGATGGTCAATAATTGAGTTCGGAATCTAAAACTAGACTTCAAAAATGTTTGATAGTTAAATTAAAAACCAATTTTAAAATTATTAAGATTTTGTTAAATTTACTCATAACTCCTTTACAAATTTTAAAAAGTATTAGTCCCCTTATAACCTTGTACTAGGATCTCCCTTAATATTCCCCCTCCCTTTTTCTTCTCTTTCATTGTTGTTTTTTTTTTCTCCTTTTATAGCAAACTTCACCTTCTTTAATAATAAATTTCTATCAACTCATTAAAAATCCCATAAATTAAATTTCAAATCTAAATTAATATATAGTGTATCCCTCCAATATAATAATAATTAATTGATTTTCACATTTCTGATTATTAAAACATGATCACGTTTATTGTGTAATACCACAAGTTATAAATAAATAAAATTTAATTCTACTTTTTTCATTCGATACCTCATTCATCACTCTGTTCGGCTGTTCCAGAAGAGAAATTATTTCTATGGGATTTGCTTAACAAATTTAGCACTCGTATTTGACACATTAAATATGCTAGAATTAAGGCACAACATTTATCGAAATTAAGATTAATCTTTATAGCAAAAAGCATTATAATCGGTAATTCGAGTAATGTTTTATAGACTAGACTATCGACTGGACTAGACTATTGACTAGAATATAGACTATACTAGACTAGACTAACTAGTCTATAGACTAGACTATAGACTAGACTATAGACTAGACTATAGACTAGACTATAGACTAGACTATAGACTAGACTATAGACTAGACTATAGACTAGACTATAGACTAGACTATAGGCTAGACTATAGACTAGACTATAGACTAGACTATAGACTAGACTATAGACTAGACTATAGACTAGACTATAGACTAGACTATAGACTAGACTATAGACTAGACTATAGACGAGACTATAGACTAGACTATAGACTAGACTATAGACTAGACTATAGACGAGACTATAGACTAGACTATAGACTAGACTATAGACTAGACTATAGACTAGACTATAGACTAGACTATAGACTAGACTATAGACTAGACTATAGACTAGACTATAGACTAGACTATAGACTAGACTATAGACTAGACTATAGACTAGACTATAGACTAGACCATAGACTAGACTATAGACTGGACTATAGACTAGACTATAGATTAGACTATAGACTAGACTATAGACTGGACTATAGACTAGACTATAGACTAGACTATAGACTAGACTATAGACTAGACTATAGACTAGACTATAGACTAGACTATAGACTAGACTATAGACTAGACTATAGACTAGACTATAGACTAGACTATAGACTAGACTATAGACTAGACTATAGACTAGACTATAGACTAGACTATAGACTAGACTATAGACTAGACTATAGACTAGACTTTAGACTAGACTTTAGACTAGACTATAGACTAGACTATAGACTAGACTATAGACTAGACTATAGACTAGACTATAGACTAGACTATAGACTAGACTATAGACTAGACTGTAGACTAGACTATAGACTAGACTATAGACTAGACTATAGACTAGACTATAGACTAGACTATAGACTAGACTATAGACTAGACTATAGACTAGACTGTAGACTAGACTATAGACTAGACTATAGACTAGACTATAGACTAGACTATAGACTAGACTATAGACTAGACTATAGACTAGACTATAGACTAGACTATAGACTAGACTAGACTAGACTAGACTAGACTATAGACTAGACTATAGACTAGACTATAGACTAGACTATAGACTAGACTATAGACTAGACTATAGACTAGACTATAGACTAGACTATAGACTAGACTATAGACTAGACTATAGACTAGACTATAGACTAGACTATAGACTAGACTATAGACTAGACTATAGACTAGACTATAGACTAGACTATAGACTAGACTATAGACTAGACTATAGACTAGACTATAGACTAGCTAGACTATAGACTAGACTATAGACTAGACTATAGACTAGACTATAGACTAGACTATAGACTAGACTATAGACTAGACTATAGACTAGACTATAGACTAGACTATAGACTAGACTATAGACTAGACTATAGACTAGACTATAGACTAGACTATAGACTAGACTATAGACTAGACTATAGACTAGACTATAGACTAGACTATAGACTAGACTATAGACTAGACTATAGACTAGACTATAGACTAGACTAGACTAGACTAGACTAGACTAGACTAGACTATAGACTAGACTATAGACTAGACTATAGACTAGACTATAGACTAGACTATAGACTAGACTATAGACTAGACTATAGACTAGACTATAGACTAGACTATAGACTAGACTAAACTTTAGACTAGGCCAGGCTATGTACAAATGTAGATTTAGAGTTCCCAACTGACTCCTGTAAACTTTCTTAAATAGCGCTTCCAGTATGTTTGTATGTTATCTCACATTCTACTGAAATTATTATTTCAATAAAATGACCTAATGCGTAACAAACTCACACACGACACCTGCCATACGACATTAAAATGTGGCTAAAATCAGTTCAACAATTCATCATGCAAAAACCGAAAAAAGAAACATGGAAATCAAACATAACTATTATTATATGTACATCCGAGTTCATATACATACAACAATCCATGAATCCATGTTCAGCATGTTGCATACTACATATTTATTATTATTGTTGCATGTTGGTTTTTCTCTTCACATGTATGAGTATGCAACATTGCATTTAATGGGATATATGGCAATGAATGCAATTTGGTTAAATATTTTGGAATGATACACATGTCAGTGAATTAATTAATTTACTCTAAAGATAAAGTAAAATATACCAAGAGTAAAAAAAAATTATACACATAAAGGAGAAAAAAAAAATTGGAAATGCAATTTGTGATGTTCATATATGTATATGTATTCATTTATACATATTTTAAATTAATAATATTGTGTATAATTCATACATAATGAATGTCCTGCATCTGCTGCATGATGATGTATCATTTGTTTACTCAGAAGATGTGGAAATATGTTGTAGTATAAACAACATACTACTTAGTAGTTCCAAAATGTGTTTAAATAATAAACAAAGTTTTTATGTTTGTTTAAAAATAATTTATTTCTTTGTTCATCTGTAAGGGGATGATTTTTATTTTGTGAGATTGTTTGTTAGGACATATTGAAATTTTTGGAATATGTATTTAAAGGATTTCAGAAAACTATGATCGAGACTATAAACTAAACTTAAGCTATATCCATCTGTCTGTCTGTTCGTCTATATGTTTGTTAAAATCAATTTTCTGAAGACCCGAGAAACCTTCGTGAACCTAATCTTTAATAATTCGGTCAGATATGCTATCGAGAAGATCGCTATTTAAAATCAGCAAAATCGGTCCATGAATATTGGAGATATTTGGAATATTGGAAATTCACTAAAAATTAGAATTTTTGTGCATGTTTCGATAAAAACAATAAACAACAACAACATGCTGTTTCATATGTTAAATGTTTTTGGTACTATATAGTTCTTCCAAAGGTACTTTTTGAATTTTATAGCCCGAAGTAAATGAGAACCTAAAAAAGAGCTTTTCAAGTTTCCAATAAGATTGAACGTAGAAACATGAAATAAAACCATGTAGGGCCCCCGGAGTAAATAAGAACCTATAAAAGGGGACTGTTTACTACTTTTTCTTCAAAAGGTACTTTTTGAATTTTCTACAATACTGTAGAACTGGGAAAAATAAAACGGTTCATAAGATTCGGATAGAACTCTTACATGTTTATATTTAATGCTAAAATAAAGTTAATACAATTTTCTAACATTTCTGGAGCAAATAATTTGTATACATATATTTTTTTCAAAATTTTCCAACGCACTTTATAGATTCGATTCATTGCCTACAAAACTAAAGATAATGCAAACGTTTTATATTGAAACTATTGCCACTTTGAATTGCAGCACATGTTGCACGTTAATCTATATGATGAAGTAGATGATAGTGTTGAGGTTAAATGCGTGACGGTGCTCCGTTCAATGCCTGCTACCAAAAAGCACTTGTTCAACAACTATAAATGTTGCAAAAATACTTGCAATAAAAGTTTTTCTACACTTTTGGGAAATAATTCAATAATATGTTTTTTCGAGTTTAAACATTTGCTGACCCCCTCTCTTGATGATCTTTCTCGTTAACACATCGTGTTTATTTTGTAAAACGTACATTATTTATGGACTAATGTTTAATTTCATTCAAAAATTAAAATGCTATTAAAATGAAAGATAAATAAATAATAAAAAAGATGCACAAACATCATATCATCAGTTGCATGTTATTCAAATCAAATACTATTTTAGCAAATCACCAAAAAGATGCATTCATAAGCTAACTTTTAGCTTAATGTTGCTTGCCACTGCAGCCCAGCTTCAGATCTCTTGCTGCTTCTTTTGTTTACTTTAAATATCATTTATTTTATGAGCGGCTTATTTGTTATCAAATGCACTGACATGTTTGTCATTTTGTTTTGAAAAGTCATTGACAATTTTTATAGACAAACTTGTTTAGTTTTCTTCTTTCTTTCTTTATTACTTTTTTTTTGTTGGATTTCAATGTCATAAAACTAAAATGAAAAGAGAAGTTGCATTTTTTTTTTTTTTTTGTATAAATTTATTACTTTGTGGGATAAACTTTTCTTTTTTATATTTTTTCAACGAATGAACTTTTTGATTTGTTACTTTTTAATTTTACATATGTAAATATTTAAGGTGTTAATGAATTTATAATTATTTCCACTCACTTTTATGTATTACTAAGCGTTTTTATGGATCTACCATAACCGTTTATGAGGCGCTTAGCGTATGTTAATGTAATAAAAATGTGCAGCACAAAAGTTGTGGGTAGAAATGCTAATTTAAATATTAAAGTTTTATATAAAAAGCAGAGATTTAATCCGAAAATTAAAAAAAAAAATCAAATATACGACTTTTTTACAAAATCCGATAATCAATGTTTTTCCTATTGGCATATTACTCGGTATTTAAAAATTTGTTTATTTTTTTCGGAAATATTGAAATTTCGCTCTAAGTTCTTTCCCGAATTAATCTTGAGCATTATGAGCTACTTACAAAAGAATCAGTGAATCATTTTCTGAGTCGATTAAGCTTTGTCTGCCCTTCTGTGGGTCCAAACCTTGTGGACGCGCTACAGGTCGCAATTATCTCGACTTTTTTCTATAAAAAGTCGATTGTTTAACTTCTTTTTTTTATCGGAATATCACCAACAATCTAGATTTTTTAACTTTGTTCGACTTTCTTTGTTTCTTTTGATTTCCACTACTCAATTTTTTTCGAAAAAAAAGTCAACTGTTTGACTTTTCACAGCTTTCGTAAATTTTTCTTTTAATTTACAAATTTTTGCGTTTTTATATTACAACTATCGACTTTTTAGAACCAATAAGTTGACTTTTCTACAAAATGTCGAGTGTATGTCTTTATCGTTTTTCTAGAATATACAAAAGCAACTATTCGATGTTGCCCTTCAAGTAGATCGATATCGGCTTTTTAGAACAAAATAATTCCTTTTGAGTTTTTATACAAAAAGTCGATTGTTTGATTTATTTTGACTTTTGAGTTTTTATACAAAAAGTCGATTGTTTGACTAAATTTGACTTTATACGATTTTTTTTTTTTTTATTTTGGATGATCGACGTTTTACGTTTTTTATTTACAAACTCGACTATTCGATATTCTATTGCAAGATGGTCTATAGATATATACAGACTTTTAAGGACATGAATTTGACATTGAAAGTGATCTTCAAAGGTGTATAAGTAATGACGATAAAATTATAAACCTTTATCCAGAATTGAAACTAACTGAAACTTATCAGATTCCAATAATAATAAACATAAAAACAATCATTAAATAAAAGTCAAATAATTTTTCTCAGTGTACATTTTACATGTACATGTACTACCTAGAATTGAAACTTACTAAAACGTATCAGATTTCCAATAAGAATGAACATAATAATTATCATTAAGTAAAATTCAATTAATTTTTCTCAGTGTACAATTTACATACCTTAAAGTTCTTGTACTACCTAGTATTCAAATTTCAAAGGAGTGTCCATCAAATGTATTCATGTTAACGAATCTTTTAACATTACCAATCCTTTGCATGTTATTTAAATTTACAAATAAACATTTTACATACGAATTTTCTATTCTATTTTAATATAAAAATTATTCAACCAAAAAACCACTAAAAAATAATACATATTTGTTAAATGTAAATTTATTTAGTTTTCCAGCAATTCTAAATAAGTTTCCCTATTTTTATTTTATTTATTTATTTTTAGCTTTAACCTTTTCAGAAGTTAAACAAAAAAAGTAATGTTGGTGTTTTACTTATTTGTGATTTATTTTTATCGATATTAATAGTTGTCAACAACAGCAATAACATGCTGTTGACTAAACAAACAAATTGTTCCAAGTATTTATAATTGGAAAATGAAAAAAAATATATGGAGAAAAATGTTCAACTAAAAGGTGAGAAAGGAAAACGTAACATCAAAGGCTCAGAATTTATTTATTAATATTTTTTATTTTCTTATATATAAATAACAATGTGTGTTTGTTAGTATGTTTCAATCGGTAGATAGATAGATAGATAGATAGATAGATAGATAGATAGATAGATAGATAGATAGATAGATAGATAGAAAGGATAGGATAGATTAGATAGATAGATAGATAGATAGTATAGATAGAGATAGATAGATAGATAGGATAGATAAGCTAGGATTAGAAGATAGATAGATAGATAGATAGATAGAGATAGATAGATAGATAGATAGAAGATAAATAGATAGAAGATAGATAGATAGATAGATAGATAGATAGATAGATAGATAGATATAAGATAGATAGATAGATAGATCGATAGATGATAGATAGATAGATAGATAGATAGATAGGATAGATAGATAGATAGATAGATAGATAGATGCTAGATAGATAGATAGATAGATAGATAGATAGATAGATAAAATAGATAGATAGATAGATACATAGAATAAATAGATGATAGATAGATAGATAGATAGATAGATAGATAGAAGATAGATAGATTAGATAGATAGATAGATAGATAGATAGATAGATAGATAGATAGATAGATAGATAGATAGATAGATAGATAGATAGATAGATAGATAGATAAATAGATAGATAGATAGATAGATAGATAGATAGATAGATAGATAGATAGATAGATAGATAGATAGATAGATAGATAGATAGATAGATAGATAGATAGATAGATAGATAGATGGA